>NC_057805.1:324569244-324569800 GCF_018294505.1 Triticum aestivum
GTTGGGGTCAGGGTGTCGGTGGTCTTCTTCTTCTCCTCCTCTCCTCTAGCTTTCTTCTTCTCCTCCTCCTCTCCTCTTTCTTCTTCTTCTTCTTCTTCTTCTTCTTCTTCTTCTTTCTTCTACTCCTCCTCCTCCTCCTCTTCTTCTTCTTCTCCTTTTTCCTCTTCTTAAATCTAGCACTAATTAACCTAAAACAAAACAGAAAAAACTACACCTAAACCTAGCTATTCTTCTTCTTCTCCTCCTCTTCTTCTAATTATTCTTAGTTTTTTTCATGACTAAACATAAACCTAAAACTAAACTAAACCTAAGACCAAACTAAAAGTAATCTAAACTAAACTAAATATAAAACCAAACTAAAAGTAATCTAAACTGAACTAAATCTAAAACAAAACTAAAAGTAATCTAAACTAAAAAACAGAAGAAAAAAATAGAAAAAAAGAGGAGAAGAGGGGTGCGGCCGGGGCTCACCTGCGGCAGGGGTGGGACGGCCTGCGGCAAGCCGACAGGGCCCAGGGGCGTCGGGCGGCGGGGTTGCTCGGCGGCGGAGGGGCGC
>NC_057805.1:324570002-324572573 GCF_018294505.1 Triticum aestivum
CGGCGGGGTGGTGCTGCGGCGGGGTGGGGCGGCGGCGGTGCGGCGCCGGCGCGGGTGAGTTGGGGGCGCGGGGCGCATACAATAAAGGAACAACCATATGGGTCCTGCCAGTTGCCGATAACTCTGTTACAAAACATGATCATCTCATACAATAAAATTTAGCATCATGTCTTGACCATATCACATCACAACATGCCCTGCAAAAACAAGTTAGACGTCCTCTACTTTGTTGTTGCAAGTTTTACGTGGCTGCTACGGGCTGAGCAAGAACTATTCTTACCTACGCATCAAAAACCACAACGATTTTTCGTCAAGTGTGATGTTTTAACCTTCAACAAGGATCGGGCGTAATCACACTCGATTCAACTAAAGTTGGAGAAACTGACACCCGCCAGCCACCTGTGTGCAAAGCACGTCGGTAGAACCAGTCTCGCGTAAGCGTACGCGTAATGTCGGTTCGGGCTGCTTCATCCAACAATACCGCTGAATCAAAGTATGACATGCTGGTAAGCAATATGACTATTATCGCCCACAACTCTTTGTGTTCTACTCGTGCATATAACATCTACGCATAGACCTGACTCTGATACCACTGTTGGGGAACGCAGTAATTTCAAAAAAAATCCTACGCACACGCAAGATCCATCTAGGTGATGCATAGCAACGAGAGGGGAGAGTGTTGTCCACGTACCCTCTTAGACTGAAAGCGGAAGCGTTATGACAACGCGGTTGATGTAGTTGTACGTCTTCACGATCCGACCGATCCTAGTACCGAAAGTACGGCACCTCTGCGATCTGCACACGTTCAGCTCGGTGACGTCCCACAAACTCTAGACCCAGCTGAGGTCGAGGGAGAGTTTCGTCAGCACGACGGCATGATGATAGTAATGATGAAGTTACCGACACAGGGCTTCGCCTAAGCACTACAACGATATGACCGAAGTGGAAATATGTGAAGGGGGGCACCGCACACGGCTAAACAATCAACTTGTGTGTTCTAGGGTGCCCACCTCCCCACATATATAAAGGAGGGAGGGGGAGGCTGGCCGGCCCTCCTTGGCGCGCCCCCAAGAGGGGAATCCTACTAGAACTCCAAGTCCTAGTAGGTTTCCACCAAAAGGGAGAGAGGGGGAAGGAAGGAGAGGGAGAGGTGAAAGGAAAAGGGGGGCGCCGCCCCCCCCTTCCTAGTCCAATTCGGACTCAAGGGGGAGGGGGCGCCCGGCCTGCCCTGGCTGCCCCTCTCTCTCTCCACTAAGGCCCATCGAGGCCCATTAGTTCCCCCGGGGGTTTCGATAACCCTCCGGCACTCCGGTTTTATCCGAAACTTCTCCAGAACACTTGCGGTGTCCGAACATATCCGTCCAACATATCAATATTTATGTCTCCACCATTTTGAGACTCCTCGTCATTTCTGTGATCACATCTGGGACTCCAAACTACCTTCGGTACATCAAAACACATAAACTCATAATATCGATTGTCATAGAACATTAAGCGTGCGGACCCTATGGGTTCGAGAACTATGTGGACATGACGGAGACTCATCTCTGGTCAATAACCAATAGCGGAACCTGGATGCTCATATTGGTTCCTACATATTCTACGAAGATCTTTATCGGTCAAACCGCATAACAACATACATTGTTCCCTTTGTCATCGGTATGTTACTTGCTCGAGATTCGATCGTCGGTATCTCAATACCTAGTTCAATCTCGTTACCGGCAAGTCTTTTTACTCGTTCCGTAATGCATCATCCCGCAACTAACTCATTAGTCACATTGCTTGCAAGGCTTATAGTGATGTGCATTACCGAGAGGGCCCAGAGATACTTCTCTGACAATCGGAGTGACAAATCCTAATCTCGATCTATGCCAACTCAACAAACACCATCGGAGACACTTGTAGAGCATCTTTATAAACACCCAATTACGTTGTGACGTTTGATAGCACACTAAGAGTGTAACATCCCAAATTTTCAATTTGGAATGTTATACATAGATCATCATTTGCATATCATGTTTTGTTGCATTTTGACAAATCCTCGATAAATCCTAAGCAACTCAAGGACCCTCGGAGAGAGTTGGGGATTTTCCCGAATTTTTCAAATTAATTTTCCAACGAGGATTTTGGTTTTAATTATTTTTCTCTCTGGAAAAATATTTCATTTTAAATAAACGAGAGGAGAAAATATGACTTCTCCAAAACAATTGAAATACTGGAGGAAAAATGTAAAAACATTATTTGGATTTTATTTGGATTTTATTTGCAATTTTTATTGCATTAAAAATATTGCATGTTTTCAAAATATTTATGTTTGATTTTAAAACTGTTCACGCTATTATAGATTTTCTAACTAGACGGGGAAAATTTATTTCATATTTTTCTGATTTTTATTTATTTTTCTACGCAATATTTTCCGCGGAACTTATTTAAAAAAAACGCCCGCGCCGACTGGGCCAAAGGCCCAGCCGACGGCCCGCCCGCGGCCTCTTCTCTTCCTGCACGGGAGCTCGCCGCCTGAGTCCGGCCGCCGCACGACACCGCCGGCCGACCCCTTCCCCAAGTCGCCGC